>NC_037602.1:3033717-3070151 GCF_003073045.1 Pomacea canaliculata
GATGTTGGAGTGGGTCTGCCATGCCAGATCCCAGCCTGCCTCTTCCAGCCAGGGTGTGTCGCTGACCCTGGCGAGCGGTTTTATGCTCTTTATCTATAACTGTAGTGGTGCGAGTTATATTTTCCGGTGCCTCCCAGATCCCAGCCCTTGCCTTCCAGCCAGCGGGGTGCTCTCTGGACCTGCGAGGTGCCGACAGGTGCATGCCAGAAATCCCAGCCGCCTTCCAGCCGGGGTGGTGCTTTGGAACTGGCGAGGGTGGGCTTTGCCATGCCAGGAATCCCCAGCCCTGCCTTCCAGCCAGGGTGGGTGCTGCTGGACATCCGCCTGGCGGATTCGAAGGCGTGCGCGTGGTTTTTTGTCCATGCCAGATCCACCAGACCCTGCCTTCCAGCCAGGGTGGTGCTCTGGACCTGGCGGGTGCTGTGTGTAACCGCGACGGTGCCATTGCAGAAATCCCCAGCCCTGCCCTTCATGCCAGAGGTGTTGTCTGCCCTACCGAAGTAGCGGAGGGTGCGACTTGGTTTTGCCATGCCAGAATCCCCAGCCTGCCTTCCAGCCAGGGTGGTCTCTGACCTGGCGAGGGGTGCCGGGTGCCATGCCAAGAACTCACTCCCCAGCCCTCGCCTTCCAGCCAGGGCGGGTGGTGCTCTGGACCTGGCGAGGTGCGGTATGCCATGCCAGAATCCCCAGCCCTGCTTCCAAGCCAGGGTGGTCCTCTGGACCTGGCGAGGGTCTAGGTGCCATGCCAGAATCCCCAGCCCTGCCTTCAGCCAGTGTGCTTGACCTGCGAGGTCTAGCCACGTGCCATGCCAGAATGGCCCCAGCCCTGCCTATCCAGCCAGGGTGGTGCTCTGACTAGGCGAGGGGGTTCTGCGGGCCATGCCAGAATCCCCAGCCCTGCCTTCCAGCCAGGGTGGTGCTCTACCTGGCAGGGGCAAGGTGCCATGCCAGAATCCCCAGCCCTGCCTTTTCCAGCAGGTGGTGCTCTGGGACCTGGCGAGGGTGCGGTTGCCATGCCAGAATCCCCAGCCCTGCCTTCAGCCAGGGTGGTGCTCTGGACCTGGCGAGGGCTGCGTGCCATGCCAGAACCCCAGCCCTGCTTCCAGCCAGGGTGGTGCTCTGGACTGCGAGGGTGCGGGGTGTTTCTCATGCCGAGAGCATCCCAGCCCTGTTTGGCCTTCTATGCGATAGGCTTTAATGTAGCCCTTGGTTGCTCTTGACCGTTGCTTTATTTTGAGTGTGCAATTGATTATTTGTTCGTATAGTTTTATATGGTGGATGTTTGTTTGCCAGGTTGATTCTTACATTATGTATCCAGCCCTTGCCATACTGTCCAGTCAGAGGTGGTGCTCTCTGGACCTGGCGATGGGCTGCAGGTTAGCTCCCAATGCTCGCCCATCCAGATCCAGTTCTTCCTCCACAGCCGCCTCCAGGCTGCCACGGTGGTGTGGTTTGTCTGGGACCTAAGGCATGAGTGATGGCTTTGAATCTTAATTTGTAGAATTAGTTCAAATACATTGCCATGAAATCCCCAGCCCTGTTCCTAGCCCAGTTTTTGGGTAGGTGGGTATGTCTGCAATTTCTGGTATCGAATAAATGTGTAGGTGGACTGGTGTCCTGCGAGGGATTCGTGATTGGTTGTGCCTATGCTCTAGTAACCCCGCCCTGCCTTCCAGCCAGAGGGTGAGTTGCTTGGACCTGGCGATGGGGCCAGGTGCGTGCAGGTGGGTATCAGTGCCAGAATCTCTCAGAGTCGACCTAGAACCTTCCTTATAGCCAGTGACGGTGGTGCTTTGACCTGGCCGTGAGGTTCTTTTGGTGGTGCCATGCCAGACCATCCCCGCCCTGCCTCCAGCCAGGGTGGTGCTTGGACTGGCGAGGGTGCGGGTGCATGCCAAATCCCCAGCGCCTGCTTCCAGCCAGGTGGTGCGCTGGACCTGGCGAGGTTGCTCGGTGCCGGCCAGATCCCAGCTGCCTTCCAGCCAGGGTGGTGCTCTGGACCTGCGAGGGTGCGGCCATGCCAGAATCCCAGCCCTGCCTTTCAGCCAGGGTGGTGCTCGGACCTGGCGAGGGGTGCGGTTGCCATGCCAGAATCCCCAGCCCTGCCTTCCAGGCCAGGGTGTGCTCTGGACTGCGCGAGGGTGCGCTGCCATGCCATTTAATCCAGCCCTGCCTTCCAGCCAGTTGTGGTGCTCTGGACCTGGCGAGGGTGCTGTGCCATGCCAGATCCCCAGCCCTGCCTTCAGCCAGGGTTGGTGCTCATGACCTGGCTGAGGGTGCGGTGCCATGCCAGAATCCCAGCCCTCCTTCCAGCCAGGGGTGGTGCTCTGGACCTGGCGAGGGTGCGTTGCCATGCCAGAAGCCCCAGCCCTGCCTTCCAGCCAGGGTGGTCTCTGGACCTGGCGAAGAATTACGTGCGTGCCTGCCAGAATCCCCAGCCTGCCTTCCAGCCAGAGTGGTGCGTGGACCTGGCGAGGGGCGTGCCATGCCAGAATCCCCAGCCCTGCCTTCCACCAGGGTGGTGCTCTGACTGGCGAGGGTGCGGTTGCCATGCCAGAATCCCCCCTGCCTTCCAGCCAGGGTGGTGCTCGACCTGGCGAGGGTGCGCTGCCATGCCAGAATCCCCAGCCCTGCCTTCCAGCCAGGTGGTGCTTGGAGCCTGGCGAGGTGCGGTCCATCCAGGAATCCCCAGCCCTGCCTTCCAGCCAGGTGTGCTCTGGACTGGCGACAGGGTGCGGTTGCCATGCCAGAATCCCCAGCCGCTGCTTCCAGCAGGGTGGTGCTCTGGGATACCTGGCGATGGGTTTGCGGTGCATGCCAGAATCCCCAGCCCTGCCTTCCAGCCAGGGTGGTGCCTCTGACCTGCGAGGGTGCGGTGCCTGCAGAATCCCCAGCCCTGCCTCCAGCCGGGTGGTGCTCTGGACCTGGCGAGCTGCCTCCATGCCAGAATCCCAGCTGCCTGCCAGCCGGGCTGGTGCTTGTGACCTGGCAGAGGTGCCTGGTGCCATGCAGAATCCCAGCCCTGCCTTCCAGCCGGGTGGTGCTCTGACCTGCGAGAGTTGCGGTTGCCATGCCAGAATCCCAGCCCTGCCTTCCAGCCAGGTGGTGCTCTGACCCTGCCGAGGGTGCTGTGCCAATGCCAAATCCCAGCCCTGCCTTCCAGCCAGGCTGTGTCTGGACCTGGCGCGGGTGCGGTGCCATGCAGAAATCCCCAGCCCTGGCCTTTCCAGCCAGGGTGCGCTCTGGACCCTGCGAGGGTCTGCGGTTGCCATGCCAGAATCCCCAGCCGACTGCCTTCCACCAGGGTTGGTGCTCTGGACCTGCGAGGGCCTGAGGTGCCATGCCAGAATCCCAGCCCTGCCTTCAGCCGGGTCGGTGCTCTGGACCTGCGAGCGGTGCGCTGCCATGCCAGAATCAGCCCTGCCTTCCAGCCAGGTGGTGCTCTGGACCTGGCGATGGGTGCGGCTGCCCATGCCAGAAATCCCAGCCCTGCCTTCCAGCAGCGTGGTGCTCTTGGACCTGCGAGGGTGCGCGTCTGCCATGCCAGAATCCAGCCCTGCCTTCCAGCCAGGGTGCTCTGGACTGGCGAGGGTGGCCGCCTTGCATGCCGATCCCAAGCCCGCCTTCCGCCCAGGGTGCTCTGGACCTGGCGGAGGTGCGTCTGCCGGCCAGAATTCCCAGCCCTGCCTTCCAATCCAGGGTGGTCTCATGGACCTGGCGAGGTGCGCTGCCATGCCAGAATCCCCAGCCCTGCCTTCCAGCCAGGGTGGTGCTTCTGGACCCTTTGGCGAGGTGCGGTGCCATGCCAGAATCCCCAGCCCTGCCTTCCAGCCAGCGGTGGTGCTCTGCGACCTGCGAGGTTGCGGGTGCCATGCCAGAATCCCCACCCTGCTTCAGCCAGTGGTGCTCTGGACCTGGCGAGTGCGGGTGCCATGCCAGATCCCCAAGCCTGCCTTTCCCAGCAGGGTGTGGGCTACTGACCTGGCGAGTGGTGCCATGCCAGAATCCCCAGCCTGCCTTTCCAGCCAGAGTTGCTCTTGATCCTGCTGGGTCTGTTGTTGTCCATGCCGAGATCCTCTCCTGCCCTGCCTTCCTCCAGTAGTTGTTGCTCTGGACTGGCGAGTGGATGCGGTATGCTCATAAGCCAGAATCCCTCCTGTCATTTGCACGCCAAGGGTGTGCTCTGGACCTGGCGAGGGATGCGGTTGCCATGCCAGAATCCCCAGCCCTGCCTTCCCCAGGGTGGTCTCATGGACCTGGCGCATAGGGTTGCGTTGCCATGCCAGATCCCCAGCCTGCCTTCCAGCAGGGTGGTGCTCTGGACTGGAGAGGGGCGGTGCATGCCAGAATCCCCAGCCCGCCTTCCCCGGGTGTGCTCTGGACCTGGCGAAGTGATTCGTCGGCTTCCATGCCAGAATCCCCAGCCCTGCGTTCACAGCCAGTGGTGGTTCTCTGATCTCTTTGGCTGACCGGTGTCCTGTTGTTGCTCGTGCCAGAAGATCCCTAAATGCCCTGCTTGTACCGCCAGATCGTTCTTGTGGTGTCTGCTGAGTTTGTTCACTGCGTAGGGGCTAGGTGGTCATCCCATGAATCCAGCCCTGCCTTCCAGCCAGTGTTGGTGTCTACTGGAGCCTGTCGAAGGGTGTAGCCGTGTGCTCTTGCCAGAATCCCCAGCCCTGCCTTCAATCCAGGGTGTTGCTCTGAGAACCTGGCGAGGATGCGGTTGCCATGCCAGATTCCCAGCCCTGGCCTTCAGCCAGGGTGGTGCTCTGGACCTGGCGAGTGCGAGTGCATGCCAAGAATCCCACCCTGCCTTCCAGAAGGTGGGGCTCTGGGACCTGGCGAGGTGCGTTGCTCTAGTGCCAGAATCCCCAGCCCTGCTTCCAGCCAGGGTGGTGCTCTATGAGCCAGAGTGGTGCGGTGCCATGCCACGAATTCCCTGCCGCTGCTTCCATCAGATGGTGCGATGTCTCTGTTACCTGCGTGAGTTGGTCCTGCTTCCACACTGGTGCCATTGCAGTAATCCAGCCCTTGCCTTTTCAGCCAGGTTTTAGGTGGTGCTCTGGACCTTTTGTCTGAGTGTGCTGCGTGCCATGCAGAATCCCCGAGCCCTGCTTCCGCCAGGGGTGCTGTCTCTGGACTCTGGCGCATGGTCTGGGTGTATGTGATGCCATTCTATAAGTGCGTCCCAGACCTGCCTTCCGTCCAGGGTGCGTTGCTACTGTAATCCTTGCGTGGGTGCTGTGGTTTCGTCGCTCAGTGACAGATTCCAGCTCCTGCCTTTCATGCCAGTGGTCGTGTGATCTCTGGACCTGCACTGGGCTGCTTTTTAGTGCCGTGTCAGACTCCGTCAGCTTCTGTGTTCTCAGCCAGCCTTGTGGTGCTCGGACCTGGCGAGTGCAGGTGACCATGCCAGAATCCCCACCCCTGCCTCAGCCAGGTGGGCTCTGACCTGGCGCAGGGTGCGTGCCATGCAGAATCCCAGCTTATGCCCTGCCTTCCAGCCAGGGTGTGCTCTGGACCCTGCGGAGTGTGGTGCAGGTTTGCTTCTATGCAGCAATCCCCAGCCCATGCCTTCCTAGCCAGGGTGTGCTCTAGATACCTGGTTAAAGAGTGGATTGTGATTTTTTTCGATGAGGGGTGTGCGGTGCCATGCCAGAATCTCCTCAGGCTCCGCCTTTCAGCCAGGGTGGTGCTCTGACCTGAGGCGAGTGTGCTGTGCCATCCGCCAGATATCGCCCAGCCCTGCCTTCCAGCCAGGGTGGTGCTATGCGACTGGCGAGGTGCTTTGTGCCTCTCAGATCCAGCCCTTGTCCTTCAGCCAGGGTGGTGCTCTGACCTGGCGAGTGCTGTCGTTTTGATTGCCATGCTGAATCCCAGCCCTCGCCTTCCATCCAGTTCGTGCTCTGACCTGGCGAGGGTGCGTCTTGGTCTTTCTTCATGCTCAGATCCCCATGCCTCTGCCTTTCCTGATCAGGGTGGTGCTCTGGCATCTTGTGCGAGGAATGCAGTTTGCATAATGCCAGGAATCCCCAGAACCCTGCCTTCCGCCAGATGTTGTTGCTCTTGGAAATCCTGCGAGCTGTGCGGTTCATCGTTATTGGTGGCACTAATGCCAGAATCCCCAGCCCTGCGTATCCGAGCCAGGGTGCTGCTACCTGACCTGGCGAGATCTTCCGTTGATGGTGCCATGCCAGAATCCCAGCCCTGACCTTCCAGCCAGGTGGTATTGCTCTGGACCTGGCGATGTGCGGTGCCATGCCAGAATCCCAGCCTTGCCTTCCGCGGGTGTTGCCTCTGGACCTGGCGAGGGTGCGCTGCCATGCCAGGAATCCCCAGCCCTCCTTCCAGCCAGGGTGGTGCTCGAGGACCTGGCGAGGTTGCGGTGCCATGCCAGAATCCCCGCCCTGCCTTCAGCAGCGGGTTGGTAGCTCTGATCTCTTTGCGAGGTGCGGTGATCTGTGGTTGTCAATGCCCAGAATCCCCAGCCTGCCTTGTCAGCCAGTTTTGGTGGTAGCTCTATGAGCTGGCGATGGTGCGGTTGCATCCAGAATCCCAGTCCTGCTTCCAGCCAGTGGTGACTGCTCTTGATACCTGGGCGAGGTGCGGCGTGCCATGCCAGAATTCCCCAGCGCCTGCCTTCCAGCATTGGTGCTCTTGGACCTGACCGAGGTGCGGGAGCCTGCCAGAATCCCAGCCTGCCTTCCAGCCAGTGGTGGTGCTCTGGACCTGGCGGGTGCTTGTTGCCCGATGCCAGATCCTCTAGCCCTGTCCTTCACCAGGGTGTGCTCTGAACTGGCTGAGTGCCATGTGCCATGCCAGAATCCCCAGCCCTGCTTCCAGCAGGGTGGTGCTCTGGACTGGCGAGTGGGCTGGGTTGCCATGCGCAGAATCCCAGCCCTGCCTTCCAGCCAGGGTGTGCTCTGGATCCTGGCGAGCGTGCGTGCCATGCAGAATTCCCAGCCCTGCCTTCCAGCCAGAGGTGGTGCTCTGGACTGGCGAGGGTGCGGTGCCATGCCAATCCCCAGCCCTAGCGCTTCCAGCAGAAGATGGTGCACACTGGACCTCGGGTGCTGGTGCCATGCCAGATATCCCCACCCTGCTTTCACCAGGGTGTGTGCTCTGGACCTGCGAGGATGCGGGATGCCCATGCCAGAATCCCCGCCTGCCTTCAGCAGTGTGTGGAGCCTGCCGAGGCCCGCTGTAAAAGTTGCATGCCAGGAATCCCCAGCCTGCCTTCTTCGCCAGGGTGGAATGCTTCTGGTGACCTGGCGAGGTGCCGCGGTGCCCATGCCAGATCCGAGCCTTGTTCCACAGAGGTGTGCTTGGACCTGGCGAGGCGGTGCGGTTGCTGCCAAATCCCCAGCCCGTTTGCCTTCAGCAGGGTGGTGCTGACTGAGGTGCAGTAGGGTCGGTTGCATGCAGAATTCCCCAGCCCTGCCTTCCAGCCGTGGTGGTGCTCCTGGACCTGGCGACGCGGTGCAGGGTGTGATTCCATGCCAGAATCCCAGCCCTGCGCTTCAGCCAGGGTTGGATGCTCTGGGATGGCGAGGGTGTCGGTTGCCATGGCCAGAATCCCCCCCTCGCCTCAGCATGGTGTGTGTTCTCTGGACCTTGGCGAGGGGTGCGGCCATTGCCGAGATCCCTCAAGCCCTGTGCTCCCTATCCAGGCCAGGGTAGGTGCTCTGGCAGATGCGTGATTCACGATCCCCAGCCCATGCCTTCGAGCCACGTGTGGTGACCGGCATCAGGGTGCCATGCCAATCCCCAGCCCTGATTCAGCCAGGGTGTTGCTCTGACTGGGCGGAGGGTGCGGTGCCATGCCAGAATCCCCAGCCCTGCCTTCCAGCCAGGGTGGTGCTCTGGACCCTGCGGAGGGTGCGGTGCCCCATGCGCAAGATTCCCCGCCTGCCTTCAGCAGGGTGGTGCATGGGACCTGGCGAGGTGCTGGTGCCATGGCCAGAATCCCAGCCCCTGCCTTCAGCCAGGGTGGTGCTCTGGACCTGGCGAGGTGCGTGGTGCCATGCCGAATCCCCAGCCCTGCCTTCCAGCCAGGGTGGTGCTCTGGGACCTGGCGAGGGTGCTGGTGCCATGCCAGAATCCAGCAGCCTGCCTTCCAGCCAGGGTGGTGCTCTGGGACCTGGCGAGGGTGCGGTGCCATGCCAGAATCCCCAGCCCTGCCTTCCAGCCAGGGTGGTGCTCTGGACCTGGCGAGGTGCGGTGCCATGCCAGAATCAGCCCCCAGCATGCTTCCAGCCGGGTGGTGCTCTGCAGCTGGCGAGGGTTGCGGGACCTGGCGACGGTGCTTCAGTGCCCATGCCATCCCCAGCCCTGCCTCTCCAAGCCGAGCGGTGGTGCTCTGGCCTGGCGGGTGACGGTTTGCCATAAGCCAGATCCCAGCCCCCTTCCAGCCAGGGTGTGTGCTCTGTGACTGGTGGGTGCGGGTGCCATGCCAGAATCCCAGCCCTGCCTTCCTACCAGGTGGTCTCTGCACCTGGCTGGGAGGGTGCGGTGTCGAACCAGCATCCACAGCCTGCCTTCAGGTGTGCTCTGGTTGCTGCTCTGACTGCGCGGCGTGCGGTGCATGCCAGATCCCCAAGCCCTGCCTCCAGCCAGGTGTGGTTGCTCATGGACTGGCGAGCGGTGCGGTGCCATGCCAGAATCCCCAGCCCGTGCTCACGCCAGCCAGTGCTCTGGTGCTGCTCTGGCCCCTGCTTCCAGCCAGGGTTCTGAGGGACCTGGCGAGGGTCGTGTGCCCATTGCCGACTATCCCACGGCCCCAGCTGCCTTTGGCCAGCCAGCCATTGTATTACCAGGGATGTGCCTGGCGAGGGTGCCCGGTGCATGCATCTCACACCACGGACGTGGATCATTGGACCCACAGAATCCCCAGCCCTGCCTTCCAGCCAGGGTGGTGCTATAGAGACATAGAGAGATAGATAGCCATGACCTACACGAAGAGCGCGGAGGATGCGTGTCCCATGCCAGAATCCCCAGCCCTGCCTTCCAGCAGGGTGGTGCTCTGGACCTGCGAGGGTGGCGGTGCCCATGCCAGAATCCCCAGCCCTGCCTTCCAGCTCAGGGTTTGTGCTACACAGATGATTACAACGGGAGTGCCTGGCGAGGGTGCGGTGCCTCCCAGTGGACCTTCCAGAGGATAGATAGATACTGGTGAGAGATAGGAGTGATGCCAGAATCCCAGCCCTGCGTTCCCAGGGTGGTGCTCTGGACCCAGGGTGCGGCTGTGGTGCTCAGGGTGGGTGCTCTGACCTGGCGAGGGGCGGGCTTTGAGAATCCCAGCCCTGCCTTCCCAGCCAGGGTGGTGCCATGGAGAGGGAGAGTAACATCCAGATCCCATGCCCAGCAGGGTGGTGCCTGCTGGCGAGGGTGGGCGGTGCCAAATAGAGCAGCCAGAGAGGTAGGAATAAAAACAATGACCTCGATGCGAGGCGTTGCCGTGCCATGCCTGAATTCCCAGCCCCACTGCCTTTCCAGCCAGTCCCGCCCCTGGCCTTCCGAGGGTGCGGTTGCAGAAGAGATAGGTAGACATGCCAGAATCCCCAGCCTGCCTTCCAGCCAGGGTGTGCTACTGGACCTGGCGAGGGTGCAGTATCCCCGGTGAATCCAGCCCTGCCTTCCAGAATACCCAGCCTGCTGCCCTACCAAGCAGTGTAAGGTGCTCTGGACCTGGCGAGGGTGCGGTGCCATGCCAGAATCCCCAGCCCTGCCTTCCAGCCAGGGTGTGCCTCTGGACCTGGCGAGGGTGCGGTGCCATGACCAGAATGGGACCCCAGCCCGGTGGCTGCCAGAATCCCCAGCCCTGCCTTCCAGCCAGGGTGGTGCTCTGGACCTGGCGAGGGTGCGGTGCCATGCCAGAATCCCAGCCCTGCCTTCCAGCCAGGGTGGTGCTCTGGACCTGGCCGAGGGTGCGGTGCCATGCCAGAATCCCCAGCCCTGCCTTCCAGCCAGGGTGGTGCTCCTGGACCTGGCGAGGGTGCGGTGCCATCCAGAATCCCAGCCCTGCCTTCCAGCCAGGGTGGTGCTCTGGACCTGGCGAGGGTGCGGTTTGCCATGCCAGAATCCCAGCCCTGCCTTCCCGCCAGGGTGGTGCTCTGGACCTGGCGAGGGTGCGGTGCCATGCCAGAATCCCAGCCCTGCTTCCAGCCAGGGTGGTGCTCTGGACCTGGCGATTGGGGTGCGGTGCCATGCCAGAATCCCAGTCAGCCTGCCTTCCAGCCAGGGTGGTGCTCTGGACCTGGCGAGGGTGCGGTGCCATGCCAGAATCCCCAGCCCTGCCTTCCAGCCAGGGTGGTGCTCTGGACCTGGCGAGGGTGCGGTGCCATGCCAGAATCCCCAGCCCTGCCCTTCCAGCCAGGGTGGTGCTCTGGACCTGGCGAGGGTGCGGTGCCATGCCAGAATGCCCCAGCCCTGCCTTCCAGCCAGGGTGGTGCTCTGGACCTGGCGAGGGTGCGGTGCCAGCCAGAATCCCCAGCCCTGTCCAGCCAGGGTGGTGCTCTGGACCTGGCGAGGGTGCGGTGCCATGCCAGAATCCCCAGCCCTGCCTTGCCAGGGTGGTGCTCACCTGGCGAGGGTGCGGTGCCATGCCAGAATCCCAGCCCTGGCCAGGGTGGTGCTCTGGACCTGGCGAGGGTGCGGTGCCATCCAGAATCCCAGCCCTGCTCCACCAGGTGTGCCTCCTGGGAGGGTTGCAGGTGCCAGAATCCCCAGCCCTGCTTCCAGCCAGGGTGGTGCTCTGGACCTGGCGAGGGTGCGGTGCCATGGAATCCAGCCCTGCCTTCCAGCCAGGGTGGTGCTCTGGACCTGGTGCGGTGCATGCAGAATGCTTGGCCACTCGGACTGCGAGGGTGCGGTGCCATGCCAGAATCCCCAGCCCTGCCAGCCAGGTGGTGCTCTGACCTGGCGAGGTGCGTGCCATGCCAGAATCCCCAGCCTGCCTCCAGCCAGGGTGGGCTCTGACTGGCGAGCCCAGATCAGCCAGGGTGTGCTCTGGACCTGGCGATGCCCCAGCCAGGGTGGTGTTGGATGCGGTGCCCCAGATCCCCAGACCTGGCCCTGTTGCCATGCCAGCCATTCCAGCCAGGTGGTGCTCTGGACCTGGCGAGGTGCGGGCCATGCCAGAATCCCCAGCCCTGCCTTCCAGCCAGGGTGGTGCTCTGGACCTGGCGAGGGTGCGGGCCATGCCAGAATCCCCAGCCCTGCCTTCCAGCCGGGTGGTGCTCTGGACCTGGCGAGGGTGCGGTGCATGCCAGAATCCCCAGCCCTGCCTTCCAGCCAGGGTGGTGCTCTGGACCTGGCGAGGTGCGGTGCCATGCCAGAATCCCAGCCCTCTGCCAGCCAGGGTGGTGCTCTGGACCTGGCGAGGGTGCGGTGCCATGCCAGAATCCCCAGCCCTGCCTTCCAGCCAGGGTGGTGCTCTGGACCTGGCGAGGGTGCGGTGCCATGCCAGAATCCCCAGCCCTGCCTTCCAGCCAGGGTGGTGCTCTGGACCTGGCGAGGGTGCGGTGCCATGCCAGAATCCCCAGCCCTGCCTTCCAGCCAGGGTGGTGCTCTGGACCTGGCGAGGTGCGGTGCCATGCCAGAATGCCCCAGCCCTGCCTTCCAGCCAGGGTGGTGCTCTGGACCTGGCGAGTGGGTGCGGTGCCATGCCAGAATCCCCAGCCCTGCCTTCCAGCCAGGGTGGTGCTCTGGACCTGGCGAGGGTGGCCAGTGCCCAGAATCCCCAGCCCTGCCTTTCCAGCCAGGTGGTGCTCTGGACTGGCTGGCGAGGGTGCGGTGCCATGCAGAATCCCCAGCCCTGCTGCTTCCAGCCAGGGTGGTGCTCTGGACCTGGCGAGGGTGGTGCATGACTCTGCGAGGGTGCGGTGCCATGCCAGAATCCCCAGCCCTGCCTTCCAGCCAGGGTGGTGCTCTGGACCTGCGAGGGTGCGGTGCCATGCCAGAATCCCAGCCTGCCTTCCAGCCAGGGTGGTGCTCTGGACCTGGCGAGGGTGCGTGCCATGCAGCAGGGTGCCCTGCCAGTCCCTGCCAGCCAGGGTGGTGCTCTGGACCTGGCGAGGGTGCGGTGCCAGCCCTGCCAGCCAGCCAGCCCTGCCTTCCAGCCAGGGTGGTGCTCTGGACCTGGCGAGGGTGCGGTGCCATGCCAGAATCCCCAGCCCTGCCTTCCAGCCAGGGTGTGCTCTGGACCTGGCGAGGGCGGTGCCATGCCAGAATCCCCAGCCCTGCCTTCCAGCCAGGGTGGTGCTCTGGACCTGGCGAGGGTGCGGTGCCATGCCAGAATCCCCAGCCCTGCCTTCCAGCCAGGGTGGTGCTCTGGACCTGGCGAGGGTGCGGTGCCATGCCAGAATCCCCAGCCCTGCCTTTATGCTCCCCTTTTCCATCAGCCCCTCCTCTCATTATTAGGACTGTGCCATCATGGGCTGGTATGAAGCCGGTGAGCGATTTGACTCACCACACGGGGTCTGAAGTGAAGGGTGTTAGAGGCGGGTTAGTCTATGCGATGATGCATATACCGCTGTACAATATTTCTGATTATACCTTAATAAGAAATAGAGATTAACAAGAGTCGAAGAGACGCTTATTTTTATCGCCCTGTACCTTGTTGTGGCCACTAACGGACCATATGTATATGTATGTGAGGCTGTAAGTATTATATTCTTACAGTTTAGCAATACTGACACACGACTATCACAAAGAATAAAAGTTGGATCACTAAAGTGTACAATCAGCCCACTGAACTGTTACTTCAACCCAGTGTTGTTATTGTCGCGAGAGAGAGAAATAAGGTCGAGAGAGATGATTGTACTCTACTACTCTGATATTTGGCTGTATACTATTGTCAAGAAAATAGGGAACAAAAAGAAAATAAAAAAGTAAGAAAAAAATCAAGAAAGACAAAGGGAACGATGGCATCATCATCAAGGGAAAACTTTTGGATTAATGGAGGCTCAGCAGGTGTCAATTCGTGTCCTCAACTGTGGAGCTTCTTCTGGACAGAGACTCAAGATTATGAGGACAGTGGCTCATCTGTTCAAATATCGCCTTAACGACGCGATTTCATTTGAATATGATTCCTGTATACAAGGCTAACTAGCTAGTCACCATATAACATGCCTGTTGGAGTAAATTAACAAGTTTATGAACACCTATAAGTAGCTACCCACATCCCTTTGCCCCTCGAGCCTCGAATAGATGGATGAAGAGAAGTAAGAAGAGGGAGAAGTGGTCTAGAGGCGGTGAAGTACTTTGCATTCGAAATGACAACGCTTGGGGTGATAGACATTTCACGTGACTCTACCCGATTGTCAACTGACTTTCCTCCCGTGTCTGGCTCTTATGTTGCTGTCATCCTAACCCCACCTCACCACATGCCTTCACCAACCTCAGCCTCTGCCTGACATCCCATGCGTAGGGCATATGTTCGTTTTATTTGCTCTGTGAGAGGAGGAGGAGTGGGCGTTGCATCCAGGGTAGTAGGGTGTATTCTGGGTAAAGGGGGTTAGGAAGACTCTGGGCTCGTCGTAATTTGATAAAGACGAGATCGTGAAATTGACACCCATGATGGAGGACACAATTCTTGCTGCAGTTCGGTGGTGGCTTAAGGCAGAGTCGCTGTAATTCTGTTATGGCCTGGGAAGAAATATTTCTTCCGCAGCATCGGGTGGACGAAAATTCTAGTTTATTGCTGGTCTGTTGTCGTGGCGGATTGTAAATGAGGACTAGCTGGAAGTCCTGAAATTGATTGAACGACTTTTGCTAAAGCCAACCGGTCATTTGTCACTTGTAAACGTCATGGCATGCATGGTTTATAGACTACCGAAAAATTGTTTGGATAGCTGTTGCATAAACCCGTAGTATGAGGACCTCACAAAAAGACATCACACAGAGAGAAAGAGAAACGAAACGCGCAGTTTTATCTGATCTGTATGCGTGTGTGCGTGCGTGTGTGCGTGCGTGTGTGCGTGCGTGTGTGCGTGCGTGTGTGCGTGCGTGTGTGCGTGCGTGTGTGCGTGCGTGTGTGCGTGCGTGTGTGTGCGTGCGTGCGTGTGTGCGTGCGTGCGCGTGCGTGCGTGCGCGTGCGTGCGTGCGTGTGTGCGTGCGTGTGTGCGTGCGTGTGTGCGTGCGTGTGTGCGTGCGTGCGTGCGTGCGTGTGCGCGTGTGCGCGTGCGCGCGTGTGTGCGTGCGTGCGTGCGTGCGTGCGTGCGTGCGTGCGTGTGCGCGTGTGCGCGAGTGTGCGCGTGTGTGCGTGTGTGCGTGTGTGTTGAAAAGAAAAAAAAAGAGAAACGGCAAAGCGTGTGTAGAATCATGTTCCTCCGTCTCAGCCATAGTCTCTCTCTTATAGTTTTTGGGATGACGAATGTCTTTACGTGTGTGTGTATATACGCATGCGTGCGCACATAATAGATATATTAACTTAATTGTTTATTTTAAACCTATGCCTGAATATATCATTGTGGTTTTGCGTCTGTGTACCTAAAGATTTGAAGTGGAAACCTTTCCACGAGTGTCTGAGCCTATAATCTGCCGAGGGATTTTGGTTTGTAGGTTCATTAATCCCAAACGGTAAGTACTTTATTGCTAATGATCTCTAATTACTTCAATTCCTCGATTTTTTTTTTCAGTTATTAGTTATATATATTTATCAGCTAAACTATAAATCAAGAAAACCTTATCTCCCCCAATAAGGTGTAAAAAACAACAAAAAAAGAATATTTTTGATTGGACTACTGCTTACTAATGAACTGTGATCAGATAGTATGTATTATATTTCAGATTTTTAATTAATCCTTAGATCAAAGAACTTTGGTGTGCCGATTGGTTACGTTAGCTTACAAAGCCAATTGATATCACTTCGATGAGTACAAAATGTATATATCAGCTGGAGAAGTGTGTGCATATTCAAAGTTAGACAACTCTGCATACATTAAAGATTTTCAGATGGTTGCGGTTATGCACCTTGAACTGTTCGCTTGCCAGTAACCCACTGTTGCCCAGTGGTGAAGCTAGGCCGACTTCCCACCCCGCCTTCCACCACCACTGGAGCATGGCCCTCCCTGTCATCAGCCCCTCAATGCGATGATCAAATGATAAACACAGCTTCACGTGTAAATGCCCGTTAGTGTTGGAATTACTAGCATTTATCGTTGCTAAGTGTGATATGTACGACATTCATGCTAAACATTTATTTGTGCAATGAAGTCAGTGATTATTTCAAAATTTGTCAGTCATCTGCCCTTTGCTGCTGACAAGATATATCTGTGACATCCTCCTAAAAATATCCCACCGTTATTTCGAGTTTTTTTTTCGAGTTTTAAGTTGCGCACCAGATATATTTTTTAGCTGGTCAAAATGTTAGATGAGAATTCAGGGAAAGTCTTCTATTCAAATAGTGATGTACTACAATATGTGATAGATACTATTTATAACTTATCTATATATATATAATTGTGACAGTAAAATATCCCAGACAAAAACAACTTTGTGATTTGCTTCTCTATTATGCGAACACATGTCTCTGAGCTGAAATACAAACGGTACAACGCATAGACTGAAGTAGGGAGGGGTTTCATGTTAAAGCCTCCTATAGTGACAGATATTCTTTTAAATTGTTTTCTCCACAGTATTCTTATCTTCTTGGGATCTTGTCGTTGTCATCGCTGCATTTCTTCTACCTATCATCTTATTCTTCTGATATCACGTTAGGCCTTAGGCTTCAAGGGCAAGAACTCTGACAGTACTGTGCCGGAGTGTGTGCGGGTGATTTTGTAGATTACCTCCCTTACTTACGTCGCTCATTGTCCATTAGTTACTTGTGCCTGAGGCAGTTTTCTGTTTTCTCGTATTTATGTATGTGTAGTTTCCAATTAAAAACAATTATCTACATGTGACTAAACTTATTATTTACACCGTTTATTTCGTCTTTGTTGTGGTCTACTTTCATTAGAGGTTCGATAGGTGCGTGGTGTCCCGCTTATGGCTGAGCGAGTGGGTGTGTTGATGCCGACTGTCAGCGGTTGCGAATGTGCATCCTGCGACGCTGGGGGCTATCCGCGACACTGACAGGATTTTTACAGGAATTAAGTGAGCTTTCTTTTCTAAAGCTATCGAATCTTATAGCAGCGGAAGTCTTGCGGCAGCTGCTCCCATCGGTCGGATAGGAGTCGATGGGAAAATTAAGTGTTTGTCTCTTACGAGAATGTTGAAGAAACAATGTAAACCAGGATGGTCTTTCGTGCAAACCGTTTCTCGAAGACACAGAGATCACTATCGAGCATCTGAACGACGAGATGATGTCAAGAGGCTCCATAGTGTTTGCATGCTCTTTCCTAAGAAGCCTTGCGATTCTGTGTCAGAGCGATCTTTGGTCGAGTATCACGACCAGGTCACCAAGCAGTGCTGGAAGGAGGCTGAGGCCACGAACCCCGACCTGCGGGTCGTGTTGCAGCTCGTGCTGTATGATCCCAAATGCTGCGACATCGCGGACCTGAGCGTGTTTGTGCCTGGATTGCATATCGTGGGAGTGGGACTCGTTGTCGATGCCTCCCACCAGTACACGATCGCGGTCAACACTGAAGTTCTCTTTGCGACGCTGGACGCCCGATACGCAGACTACCAGAGTAAACAGGCTTTATCTTTCTTAATCTTAATTGGTTATGTCTATCAGCTCGTGTATCTTGCAGCGAACGGGAAGGTAACTCATTGCGTGTGCATGACCCCTTTTGCACAGACGTACTTGTGTGCGCGGGAGTTGTGCTAATAAGAGTTTGCGAGAGAGAAATGGTGCTGGGCTTGTAGAAACATCCACAGACTTAGTGCCATCCTAACAAAAAATCCTCAATTCCTCAAGCATCCCAAATCTTATTTTTGGCACCTTCTTCGTCTGCCCCACTTGACTTTGTAGCTTATCAGAATCTATGTATAATTCTTGCAATTGAACGTCTTTGGAATATTATGAAAATGAGGAGAGGAGAGATGTGGTGGGGTGGGGGTAGAACTGCACCATGCACGTGATCATTATAAACAGACCATCAGCATGGAGCACAAAACAATGAGCGGATGTAAAGGCCTTGTCTTCATGCTCTGGCGGCCAGCTTTCCTGGAGTGGCCGGAGGTGTGATGCTACGGTCAAGCTCTGCTGCAGCTAGTGAACCAGTGTCCCAGACTTGCCTCTGTCTCACTGGAGAACATCGTTGTCGATCTGGAAACAGCGACAGAGATCATGCCTCCAGCGGCAATGCCGAGAGAGGCAAACAGGTGCAGAATGTTGTTCAAATGCATGAGTGGCTAAATGTCTGTGTAGAGGTGTGTAGGTTTACCTACTGTCAGTTAATTGCTAACTAGCTGGTGTGCCTAGTGTCAGTTAGTTACTAACTAGTTGGGATGCCCGGTTCCACCCGAATTGCTCTTTCCCGATGACTGTTCCAACTGTGATGTCATTGTCAGCTGTGATGTCAGCTGTGATGTCGTTGTCAGCTGTGATGTCAGCTGTGATGTCGTTGTCAGCTGCGATGTCATTGTCAGCTGTGATGTCATTGTCAGCTGTGATGTCGTTGTCAGCTGTGATCTTTCACTTCACTGAAGTCAAGCGTGGAGTCACGTAACGAGGTGAAACATCCTCTACACGTGATGTCCCTTTCCTCACGTGACAGCTGGAGTTCGGCAACACAGTTTCCATTGAAACCACTCTTTTTCCCCTCCCTCTCTCTCTCTCCTCCCCTTCTGCGCAATTCCGAAATCTTCAAAGCCACGTTTGTAGCCAGCACACAACCCTTCAAACACCCCGCTTGCATCCTTCACCAATATCACACCCGTTTACCACCCCTAGTTAAACAAATAAAGATGTGTGTGTGTGGTAGAGCGATCAGTGTCGTCTCAGACTGCGTTGTCCACGTGCGTTGGGTGCAGTTTGTGTTTGTCATAATTTCCTTCTTTGTCCCTTCCCTTATCTCCTTGATGCCCACCCACCTTCTCTCTCGGTCTGTCGCTCTCATGGGATATTCTCTCAAATTACATTATCAATTACAATGTTTGTTTGGCATACAAAGACGCGTGGGGATGTTTTTTTCTCAGCGTTGTTTCTTATGGAGCCAGTGACAACATCTCAAACTGTAGAAACTAAACATGAGCAGGTATTCCTACCGCACAATAAATACCTTGTGCATTCCTAGGATCGAAACACATATTTCTGCCAGATTTGTCAGTGGTGAGACATCCTTCAATGCGCCAAAAGACAGCATTGCCCGAGCTAATGCCAAACGTGATGTTCAAGAATTCTGAAAGACCAAGCTGCTCTTTGTTGGCTGAATGCCAAGTCAGAAGGTCCTGTCAATGCCAGCAGATGTGAAGAAGGAAGTACTGTGAGGTATATATCTTTCTAATGGAGAGTCTCTTTCTTATACACGTGGAAGAAATGATGACAAATTCTTAACAAAAACTTTTATGGGTCGAAGAACAGTTGACTAGTCCCTGGATGCGCGAAGATCTCAATGCATGAAGAAAATGAAAAAGAGAAAAATGATTGTAACAAATCACACAGGAACACGAAGCCATTAAAAGCACACGCTGATGTCTGAGGCGGTAAAATGACAGTAAATGTTAGGATTTCTGTAAAACACAGCATTTGATGAACATTTAACTTAAGTATATAAAAACGTGAGTGTATTCTCACTTTACACATTTGCCCTAAGGACGTGCATGCCATTGAATGAAAGATGGAGAAATCTCAAAGGGCAAAGTCCCTGCCATGATCAGAACTTTGCCCTTGTTTGAGAAATAATCCGTCTTATACTTTGTTTTCAAAACACCCAATGAAATTACCATTTTGAACGGTCTTTATCTCGAAGAAGTTTACAAGCTAATTATTAAGTGATCATAGTATCTGTGGAGTCTGAGAAATGTTGTAAATTGGATGTTTGGTATTTCCCTACCTCCTAAACGAGGGTGGGTACTAGAGGCACACTGGCCTTTACTTAAGTCTCAAGACAAAAATGCGGTCCACACTCATACAGATGGAACGACTGCTGGTGTCCCTGGGCCAGGTTGCATGACTGATGGCATCTACTTTCCGTACATTCAGATGCCTATATCTTTCAGATGAGTAAAGAGCACTGTGGAAAGAAATGCGATATCTTATTCAACTAAGTGTATGTTGGTCATGGCACGCACCACAGTCTGACGGAAATTGCCTTCTTCTGGTCATGGATCGGCTTCCGATGGAATGTGTGTAGAATGGCTGCTGCTTCTGAAGACTGGATGTTTTACTTGTGCTTTCACCTCAACGTGATTTGCAAAACGATTGGAAGAGATGTTGACTGGACAAGTAGCCATAGAGCAGTGCTGTAGCAGTCTGTACTCATTGTGTCGACAGTGGTAACGGTCTGGACAGTTCCCCCTTGTACCCTGTGTGTCACAGACTTCTACCCGGGTTGTCGCATCATCGCAATATACATACATAAACTGACCAGAACTAACACCCATTACGTGCTTTTTGTTCAAATGATTTATTTCGAAATATTACATGAAATATTGGATATGTTGCAGGAAAAATAATTTGAAGTGTTTCTCGACAACACATCGCTATCAAAAATTAAACAAAAGTCACACTGCTCAAAACCTTGCTTGCTCTCAGTACATTCAGGAGGAAATACAGGCATTAAACTGTACAAACGCTTTGGGGTGCTGAAAATGTTTGGCCAACGCAGCTAATACTCTTGATTATGTCAAATACCTGAATCCCGCGCGTGATTCACTCTTGTCAAGTATGTCAGGTAAATTATTTGCACACCTCGATAAAGCCTACATTTGTGAGATGAATTAAAAGCTTAGGTCTTCGCCCGGAGCATTAATGGAATATCCATGGTGAAAGGTGGCACTACACTGTATCATCATTTGCAGAGACACAGGAATCGACCAGAACGTGCAGCGTTATCTCCCCTAACCCCAACTTCCGCTTTGCTTTGCTGCTCGCCGACTGTTGCAGGCATTTGCAGACATCGGTTAGGACCTGATCGCTCCTTTTGTTTAATGTTTATCGATGATGCAGCTGTCCTGACAATACATCATTCGCCACATGTTTTCCTAACGATTTCACCGTATTTGATTAGCAAGACAGTTTTTGGTGGTCTCCTCTTGTTTGCCTTTGAAATGGTGTGGACAGGATGTAATTTGGCTTCTGCCCGTTATGAGGTCTTGTGCTTCATGCTTCCATCATGTCGCGAAGGTGTTAACTATCATCACAATATCACTTTACACCAAGCTCCGAATCGGCCAGACAGACCAGTGCCCGTGCCAGACAGGCAGTCAGACAACAGCACATCTACTGCAAGAATGTCCTATGCACGAAGAACTCAGGCACCGCATTTGGACTGATGAGACGCCAGTATTGAGGAAGCTACACGGCAACCTGGAGGACCTGCGGCGCACAGCATCATTTGTGCAGGAGGCAGGCGTGTCCATTTGAGTGATCGACGAAGAAGAAGAAGATCACAATATCAAGCTATGGCCTCCACACAGGTGTACTTTGCTGTAGAGCCTCTAATGCATCTCCACAAAGTAATGTTGGGAGGAGCACTGAGCTGAAGGTATTTAAAATGAGGCTTGAACGATATCCAGGGATGATCTGAAGTTGGATGGCATAATGTCCTAATAGTGCCGCTCAGAGTTCACTGCCAAATATAGAGACATGTTATTATATTTGATGGTCTGCTCCATGATGCACACGCTTCACATGATGTTCCACTTGCCCTTGCGCCAGTACGAGGTCAGACACTGGTGGGCTTTCCTTCTAATCTTCGGGTCAGGGTCTCGATTGAATGTGTCCAGAGCTTCGGCCACTCGCAATTCGAGGTGTGCAGGTGACCCATCACACAAGGTATGGAGTACCTGGTATCTGCGACAGGACAGTGATATAGATGTGTCAACATACGATTTAAAATGTAATTGATTCATTACTTTTAAAGTGAAACGTAGCACTTTGATATATCACAAGGATGATTTAATAGGACTATACTGCTATAAATATATATAAAAGTAACATGTTTACATTAAAGGATGAAAATATTGGAATCCTATGTCCTTTCTAAACTACCAAACAATTTTCTATTCTTTCTACCCCAACCCTTATTTAAAATAACTGTGGTGAAGCTGATGGACTCACCTGACATTAGCGTCTTCATCAGAAATCATCTCAAAAACTCGTTCCCAGAATTCCGACAGGTCCTCTTGGACACGACAAGGACACATCTCCACGAGGGCTCGCTTCCGCACACTTGGCGCGGGGTGATGGGTCAAGGCCAGAATGGTGTCAATGTCGGTCGTCTGTTCACACAGACGGAGAGCGTCGTTCACTCCCAGCGACGTGAGGTCACGTGACGGACTGTTGTGGGTGGTCGTCATCTCAGAGAAGGAAAACCCTTGAATTTCTTGGTTGATGAGTTTTTACAGTCCTGTTGTACACAGCAATTCAAAGATATCTACAAAATTTATAAGTTTAGTAAATGAAAAGAAAATAATAATTTCAATTAAATTATTTAAAGTTTGTTTTTATTATTAAGAATGCTGAGTGCTACGAGAACACAATTTTCAGTTTACATACAGGTAGAGTAGTGATAGCAGATACAAGCTGACATGAATGAAACTACAAAGGTGTTTACTGATACATTTTATACACTGACATGTACAAGTGGTTGACATGTAATGATGTACAGCACTGTTTTGATATCAACACAAATGATACGGACCTCGTTTACAAACAATAAATAATTCGAACCTCACTTTTCTAGGCCCTGGTAAGTAGCCGATGTCACGAAATCGTGAGTTCGGTGTTTTATATAGCTACCTGTACTGATTGCATGATCACCGTGCAAAGGCGGATATCTTGGAATCCTAAATATAGATCCTTGTTGTGGTGCGATGGTGCAAGAGCACTCATGGGAAGTAACTCTAGGTGAGACCTTGCTCTTGCAGTGGGGTTCACTCCCCTGACCAGAGACACGCAGTCACCGGTACTTTTACTTGAACACCCATGTAAATACAGTCCAGTCAATGGACGTTCTCCTGTCTGTTATAATATAAAGTTCACTCACTGATTCCTCAGTTAGTATCGTCATGGACCGTTCAAAGCTTGCTGGCCATGCTCAGTGAGCGATCGCAACTATAGAGGTGTCAGCAGGGCGACCTGTCGTCTGTCACCACAGTCTGAGTCACGATTTGTAGCTTGACAGTGATTCATGTCAGGAGGCAATTTTAATGTGTTCTGATGCTACAATACTTTAGTATTTAAAGCGTTGTACAGGTGTATTAGGCAATGCACTGTATCCTTACAGAGCCAGCGATGTGCAGATGAACCCCTACATGCAGGTCGTCGATAATGAAGACTCGACAAGTATCACTAACAGTCTGTCACTGAGGATTTACAAAAAAAACCCCCAAAAAAACTACGTATTGAAACACTAGTATTTCAACCTAGTGAAACTGTAGACATCGGTTATGACTGCGCTAGTGATGAAAGAAAAAAAAAAAAGGAAAGTTGAATATGGCAGGTGGCCGAGGAAGGTAAAACACACACAAAAAAAAACAAAAAACAAACAAACAAACAAAAACCCCTAACCCTTAAAAAAAACGCAATAAATTTAAGAAAGAAACTGATCAGAACATCAATCAGAAAAGTGCCATTTTCAGGCCCAGTCATCGGTTAATTTGCTGTCACAGACGAGGGTGTGGTAGTCCCACGGCGGGCGACTGGGTCAGAGCGATCTTTGCACATTGACGGTTGGTGCAGTGGAATGCCGGGTCACAGCGGCCTGTCGACTGTTAGTACAGCAGCTGTCAACTGCTAAGACTATGTTTAGAATAAGAGTCGAACACTCTATATTTCTTGTGTTTGAATAAATTATTTGATCACCACTGGTTTCTTCTCAGTCACTCGATCCTCTAGTTTTAACATTTCCACACCTGTTCATTAAAGAAACTCACTACAGACAGCGACACCCAAGGCTTCCACAAGGAGCGATGGATAGAATAAAGGTGTAAAGGCTCGGACACACGACAAACCAAGGAGGGTTTAGCAAACCACCTGGGGGACTGCTAGTCACACTACCAATGTTCAATAAGTCGTTTCCCTGTGCACGGCTCTGGCCTCACCTGCTTGTTGACGATGGCGGAGATCATCAATGCTGCTGTGCTCGTGTTATATAAATATCAAAGCAACAAAGAAAAACAAGCTGGTGGATCAGGCCTCGGGGAATGCATGGTGTCTTTAAAAGTTTACAGTTAAGTTTGCATACTCACATCTTGAAGAACTATGTTCCATTTCTTTTTCCTTTGGAGAATATTTTGTGCATATTTGTTCTCAATACTTTTAACTGTCCTCCATATTGTGTGCTTTTTTGGTTTGTTCGTTTTTTTGTTTTTGTTTGTTGTTGTTTGTTTGTTTGTTTGTTGGTTTTTTGCTATGGCTGCATTTGTAAACTAGGGAGTGAGTAATTTATACTAATTGAAAAATTGACCGCACTGTTGTAGCCATAGAATCATTGCAAGACAAGTAAAGTCTGTCACTTCAGCCCAGCTGGACTGTCGGCTGCACGAATCTTGTCGTATGATTGTAAATTTACTGGTGAATCATGGAGAAGGATGTATTACATTCTAAGTTATAGCCTGTAAATTAAACAGACGATTCGAACCATCTACCTACAGTCATTATCCTCGCAATTAACGACTGCACCATGCAGGCTTCAACCACTGGTCTTCCCCACCATCGGCAAAAAAGAACAAAAAGTGAATGTCAGCGTGAAGTTCGCTAGGGACCAGAACAAAAAGCCACATTGTATACCGGGTATATTGGTTTTAAAGGGGTGCAATTTTTTTCTCTTATGTATTTGGTATGTATTTTGAGAACGGAGGATGGGTACATTGCAGAGAGAGTTTGCCAGCAGGAGGGGCTGTGCATATACCACTGTCACTCCCTTCTGTCGTCTGCTTACCCCAGTCAGACACATTTTAACCGATTAAAAACAGAAAATTATATCCCCCCCCCCTCAACTATCCCTGTCACACAGCTGCACGCTCCACTCCTTCTTACCCTGTGAACAATGGATCTACCCGAACCTCGGTCCCCACTGTTCAAGAGGATCGACCTCTCAAGTACTACCGTTAATCAACAAGAAGGTTATACCGGGTAATACCGGGTACTCACCAAGATTTGGGGAAATTATTTCAGCTTTCCCTCCAAAAGCTGGCTAGCATTTTCTCAAACAAACTGTATTCAATGATCTAATCATAAACTTACAGGTGTAGTCAGGCCCGTTCTAAGCCCCCGCGGGGCCCGAGGCAAAGGGCATGTGCGGGGCCCTCACGCCACGATCACACGGTTTTAGTTGGGATCTAAAGTCACTTGTTTCCTCAGGGATATCTCGGCGATAAATCCTCGGTGTCCAGCAGCCTTCTGTCTCCAAGCGCGTCCAGCGAGAATGTGATACGGCTGACTACACTTCCATATGCCTAGTTACCATATCAATCAAAAGCGCGGGGCCCCTTGAAGCGCGGGGCCCTAGGCAGATGCCTCGTCCGCCTGCCCCTAAGCACGGCCCTGGGTGTAGCAATACGTGTAAAAACTTTTAAAGAGACATGGACATTTTTCTCTTGACCGCTGTTTCCTCCCTTCCTTTTTCCAATCCTCCATCTGCTTCCTTCCTTCGTGCATGTAGTCATAGTAATAAAGGTCGCTGAGGGCAAGCTCAAGGCGCTTCACAAAATAAATAAATATATAGTCTCAACAATGTGTACACTCCTCGTGGTATTCAAAAATTACTAAGGCATGATTAAATCAGTTATTATTGATGTAAAGCAAGAGGACAGCTGCTTCTGACAGCTGTTGTCTTCACGCTACAGCTGGCCTGCTGACGTCACTGCAGCACGTACTTCAGTGTCAGCTGTAGGTCAAGCTCCATCTTCACTCGACTAATCGTCTCAATCTCCCGAACTTTTTTTTTTAAACCCAACTCTTAATGATAATTAATGTGTTGACAGACTTGTCATCAGCATCTAGTGTTGGGATGAAACGCTTGGCACAACATCTGCAGGATCGTTGCTGTCGGACCTGCTGTTCTTCACGCTCCAACTGTCACAGGAGGGTAGAGTGGACGACAGGACATTATGTATCATGTTTGTGTAACTTTGCTAATTCACATCACAAGTTGTTATCCTTGTCACGTGCAGACATCTTTGACAGCAATGACAGGTGTTGTGACATTTCAAGCAGTGAAATCGAGCAAAAAATAGAGCGAGCGCACGTGACGTCATCAGAAGTACAAAAACAAACAAGCAAACAAAAATGCGTGGATTAAAAAATGTGGGTGAATGTTAGGGGAGGGTGAAAGTTCGTGCAGGGTGTGCCTGGCCACGCCAACAACGCTCCTCTTGTGGCCGGAAATCCATTAAAGTGAAGCGGCGCGCGGCGTTACAATGCACGACACGCGGGGGCACGCATCGCGCTCTCCTCTTTGTGATGCAGCACGTGACCTTTCACCTCCGTGTTTTGCACACTTCGCGCACGTGAAGCTGTCGTCCTCTCACCGAGAAAACCTCGCAACTCGTACTGCGCGGCAGTTTCCAGCGCCATTTATCTGGAAGGAAGATTTACGGGGCAAGGTGTGACAGGGCGGCAAAGGTCACGTGACAGGTGTCATGGGCAAGCAATAAACAGATCCAGAGGACGGGGATGGAGAAGGATGTTCATTTTATCTAGAATCTTGTCACGGTGCTAAATAAATGCTGAATTATGCGCGACAGGATTGTGAGCTAACAAGACTTGCTGAGAGTGTCGGGTAGATGGATGGTGGCTTGGGACGGGTAGCACAGACCCTCTTGTTCTGTGTGGCTTCCATAACTAGTTCTTGGATGAGTGAACTTGCTTGATATGCACTTTGACATTTGTGTGCGTGATATGCTTTACACCTTTTGACAGGGAGATAAATTATATAAATAATACTAAGCAAGAAATTAGAATGTCTGTCATTAGTTTCACCCACTCAACATGAGGTCGATTGTCTCAAAAGAACGTTAAACCGAATTAAGTTTGGTTCCACTGGTCGCCATGGGATGTTCTAGGCAGCAACAGCGACATGGAGATCACGTGATCACAATGGGAAGACACAGTGGTCTGTCGAGAGCGGTGGTGATGGAGGTGTTTTTACGTGGAACGACCAGTCTACTTCACGTTTGCCAGTTATTTCTATTTCCACCTCGACATCCACATCCAAAGTCTCATGAAGAATGATTTTAGACAGAGTGTCGTGCCGGGTCACATGGCACTTAACAGCTGCGATGGTGTTTGACGAGTTTGGTTACCATGCTACTCACAAAATGATTATTTCGTGTGCTCTCCACGAGATTGGGAGGAGCCTCCCAGGATCATGGCTCGACTGCCATCAGACTCCACGTCTGTACAACGAGATGGACAAACCCTGGAGACGTCCACGTGACGACACTAGACCACTGAACACCAGTCACGTGTCCAGCACGAACTCAGGCCGTGCACTGACTGTCCTTCAGTCTGATGGCCAAACCCCAGGGAATGATTGTTCTACCATTCTAGAACTTTCCAGACAAATCGGTTTCGACCCCATCGATCTGAGCAGATGTAGTTTTCGATGTTGGAGTGAGTGACTACAGACACGCACCGTACTCATGTGTGTGGCTACACACTCCCTCACCACGGTGTGCGACTACAACTACAGACACAAGACATTTTTGCCAACCTGCCAGCGCCTAGTAAATCAACAACGTGGGAGACAAGCGGGATTAGTCGGTACACGGCGCATGCAGAGGTGGAACATACCTCGCAGATGAAGGAATGAAAACAAATGAACGCAAAAAGAAAAATGAGTGAAGAAAGCGGTGACGGGTAGAGAACTATTTCCGGCAAGGTTGTCTGGGCTGAAGGACACGCACGTGCAGTGAGAAGCTCGGGTGTGAGACCAGCAGGCACGCGCGGTCCTGGCTCCGTGGAGAAGTTGGGTTCCAGAGAGGAGGAACAGAGACCAACGGAAACACGCCGAGTCCGGACGCTTTACCTGGCGGTCGATAGCTTTCGATAAATCTGCGACTACCTGCAAGACGGGGCTGGCAAGGGAA
Source organism: Pomacea canaliculata (assembly GCF_003073045.1). Lineage (NCBI taxonomy): Eukaryota > Metazoa > Mollusca > Gastropoda > Architaenioglossa > Ampullariidae > Pomacea > Pomacea canaliculata. The sequence continues at coordinate 3,060,865 of NC_037602.1, forward strand.
ATTGAAGGCAATAGATGGCAGGTGAGACTGAGGGCGTGGCTCGGCCAAGGTGAAGGTGAGCAAAGAGATTAGACGAAGGACGTGACTCAACGAATGCACAGGTGGAACAAGCTGCCGGTGCTAAGGCCACGTGTATAAAGTAGTGACGAGAGGTGGGAAATAACGAAGACAGCGAGAGACACCTGGCCGAGGGGTAAGAACAAACAGAGAGAAAAAGGTGTGGAAGGGGACATAAGAACATCAAATAAAACGCGCTTGCTTTTGGGAGTTCTTGTGTGCATGCGTGTGTGTGTGTCTGCGAGAGAGAGAGAACTCTCGTGCGTGGGAGGGAGACAGGGTAGTTAGCAATTGCTGACATAATCATAAAAATAAAATTAGACGTTCGTAAAAGTGCCAAGAAATACTACCAGACAGCTTCATCTCGATGTTAGCTTTGTTCTTCACCACATTTATTGGTTGAGGTTGGGGTGAGGGTCGTTTCCCGTCCACGCCCGCCGCCATAAACACTTCACTGCACGCGGGCACGGACATGTTCGAAGGTTTTATGTTTCGTTCGGAAACTATTTTATTTATGGTGGAAGTATCTGAAAAATACCTGGTAATGAACTTGTTGGCACTAATTCCTTAATCAAGGCAACTGTTTGTGACGTCATTGGCGAGGGTTTAAACAGAGTTGTTAGGTGTCGATGTTAGAGGAAGAAAGTTAAAAGAGAATTTTCTTAACAGAAACAGGATGCATCAGTGCACGTTCACGGACAAATCATTTTCCAAGTGCAGATTTGTTTGTCAGGAGCAAGCTGTTGTCTTTCCGAGAAACATGCACTTGACATTGGAAAGGTCAAAGTTCAGCCGCCTGGCGCACTTCAAGACATTTTCAAGATCCGTGTCACATAGACAAGTTTTCCTGTGAAATCAGTATCTTTCATCGCATGCCTACGGACACAAAAGATGAAAACAGGAAACCAAGAAATAAAAATCGTTTCCTTCCCTCGACAAACACATGTATACACACAAACTCACTCTCACGTCGTGTAGAGTATTTTGTGCATTGTCATTGTTTTATTATAAATATAAACGAAGAAGATGTTAAAGCCAACAAGCCCACCCATCCACACAATTCCCCCTCCCCTCCAAACACACGCTTACAAAAGCACACCTGCGGGCTGGATTACGACGATTGTATAAACAAGTGGAGAGAGAGAAAGACAGAAGATGGAGAGAGCGAGGCAGTGTTGAGGAATCAATAGCGCGGTAACGTGCTCCACTAGATGGCAGCATCCCCGTGGCCTGCCTGTACCTGCAGCCCCCCGACAAGCCAGCTCCCCCCGTCTTACGTTTCCAGCGCCACCTGCCGGAAGCAGCCTCCACTCGGCTCTGGCACCCCGGGTACTCAGTCAGGAATGTAATGTAAGTCAACCGGGGGAGTCGGCTTGATATGGGACCAACATTCAGTTTGCGTGGTTATTATCACCACCATCGTCGTCGTTATCGTTCTCATGCTCAGTCACCGTCACCACCGTCATGGAGCTTCTGTGTCGAGGCAGTTGGCGGTGCTGCAGGCGGCATTGAATAAACACGCGAGATAAACGACCCACCGCACGGCCGGCCATCACAAGCTCAGCACGGACTGCAGCAGCGACCGACACAGGTCGTCCTGGGTTTACGACCTCTGCGACTGGCGACCATCTCCCTTTAGACCTCTGCGATTTCCTGGTTATTCAGGAAGTATAAATAGTGAACAAAATGGATGTCGGGCATTTGTTAGGCAACAAACACACACACCTAATCATACCCGCAAAAACACTTCCCGCGCTGCCTGGGATCTGGGTCTACCCACTATCCACACACACACGAACTGCCTGGCAGCTGGGTGTACCCACTACCCATGCTACTAATCATCTCCCTAGTCTCATATGCTCCACAGTTGGAGTCGTGTGTATAATAACTTCACTCTGAGAATTCCACCTTAGAGAATAGACTACAGTGTGTGCAGAGTGTAGAGTGCAGAGTTCAAGACAGAAGAATGTTGGGGACAAACTATGCAGACACCTGAGATTGTTTAAAGTGCGCACAAAGACTATATATACACTTTACACTTGGCTCTACTTCATTATTTTTTGTGTTGTCGGTAAATAAACTTGTCAAGTGTCAACATCTCATTTACTCCCTAAGAATAAAACTGCACTGATTAAACTCTTGGCACTGGACAAGCGAGAAAGTGCAGTGACTTGAGTGTGATGTCCACTCACAGCAGCAGTAAAACCATGAATGATGTTCTGATACCTTGAATTCTCTTGTGACAATGATTGATGTTGTCCTCTTTAAAAGGATTTATACACAGAACAACGCATTCTTAAATGTTGCTTTCTGTTTAACGAGTGTCCCACCGCAGACAGGAGACTACCCTTGTCTGTTATTTTTATTATTTACATTTTTGTCACCCAGCTTTCTGTCTACAATTTAGCAAAGTCATGCTCGGTTTTACAGTCAAGTGTTCTCATTCTTGACATCCTTTTTTAAAAAAAATCTTGAGAATAATAGACACAATTTCGCCATAGCAACTGTAAACAGCTCTCATATTTGTGGACCCGTTTAAAAATATCCTGCGAATAATGTCCACAACATCACAGTCATGACATCTCATTATGTCTGCTTTTTGTTGTTTTTGTTCTGTGGATGTTATTAGTGCAGGAATATCTCATAAGATTTTGTTGTTATTTATCTTCACACACGTGTTTTCCTTCCACACTTCCTTATTATCTTAAACGTTAGTAAAGATGATTGATATATATGCTGCTGAAGTATTTTGAGTTTTTGCCTCCAGCTTCCCTTCATAATTTCCTTGTCATCGTTTTCTTTGCTTCTCCACATTAGTTGTTATTTGTTCTCTTTTCAACTGTCACCCTCCCTCTCTCTGTCTGTCTTTCCGACACTTTAGTTCGACCTTTTCCTGTTGTTTTCCGGACACAGGTACGTGTGACAGGTTGGTGAGTGTGTGTGTGTGAGTGGTTCACAGGCAGCAGGCGGGTAGACAGTCTGCACAGCGGCCCGAACAATGGCGCTGTCACGTGGTCTCGGGGGGCCACGGAGGAAGATTGTGTTTCCACAATCAAGGACTATCAAGTGCTGGGAAAATAGCTTTTCTTAGGTCGGCGACATCGATCACCTGCACTGCAGCTTTGTTTCTCTCCCCCGGTTCTTTATTCTGTTCCCTCCAGACCCTATTATCCTTCTTTGACTCCCTGATGCCGCCATCGTGAAGCTGGAGCTCGCCGCCCTTTGAGAAGGCGACTGGCATAAGCTAGCATCACACTGGACCAGATTATGCAGATGACGAGAAAGATAAGCCCACAGCCAGACCTTTCATTTCTTGGATGCTGTGTGTCTGTGCTGGTGCATGCTTTATGTACACGTGTTGTATGTATTGGATGTTCCGTGTGTGTGTGTTTATATAGGTGGATACGTGCGAGTGAGTGTTTGTAGATGTGTCTGATTTGAGATTATATTTATTTGTGTGTTTGTGCATCACTTTTATCTATCTTTATGGGTTTGACTTGTGACAAGAGAGTATAAAACATTCAATGACTCTACTGTGACCACCCGATCGCACGTGTTGTCAGCCTGTGATGGTGGGCAGGGGGAGACGACGTCACCAGCACGTGTCCGGGTTACCCGGATCATTCAGACACTTCTGCGATCATCCGGGTATTCGAGCGACCGCAGGCTGTCTGCCCCTTCTCTGCTGTTGTCCCCCCACCCACACCACCGCTTGGTTAGACCACCCCCCACCCCCACCCACTGGGGTACATCAAGAACTCCAGACACATCGCGGTCGGCGAAGTCAACAAAAGTGCAAGCCAATCCCCCGAGTGTACTTTTAGGCATTTTAAAAAATGAGTCGAGCTGAAAAACTTCAGCAACTCGGCTACCCACACAGAACGAGGGCCCCCATACCTAATCCTCCTGTTTATGATTCGCCATATTATAGATACATGTATATATGTATATATGGACCTGCTGTATGTTTGTCTGTGTGCTATCTGTAGTGTGTGTGTGTATGTGAGTATATGTGCACATTTATTTATGTAATGTAAAACCGAATTACCTGCAGACTACTTACAACTGTTATTATTTGCAGATATCTTTTGATCTCTGAAGTGCGCCGACAATTAATAAGAATGTAACCAGTCCCTGATAAAGTAAAGCCTTCGATATGGAAGTTCTCGTCAAGCCACATGTTCTTTCAGCATTTCTGTCCATTGTTGAGAAGCCTCCTGCATTGTGCAGTGCCAGTGCCAGGCCAGGTCAGTGCAGTGCCAGAGACACCCTGTGCAAGAATAAACAATTTACTCCCGTGCTGTAACCTTGTTGTGATGAAAAATTTGTGAAGAGCTAGTTCGAGTCTGACAGACCCTAGTGTAGGCACACTTGACAGTTTACAACAGAAGTAAACATGAAGAAGATGCTTCTTAATGTCTGAAACAGTTATTTCTGATGCTCTGTAACAACACTGGTTCTCCACAGGACAGCTCCTCTCTCACTGTTTCCTATATATACAGATGATTATATACAATGTAAACAACACAGAAATTGACTGCCAGTAACTACTTCAATTTCTTCGAAATAGGTTTCATCTCTCCTATTGCACCACACCACCACTTAGTCTACTCCAGGTGGGAATACCACAAAGGAACACTGACAAGAACATTAAAAAAACAAAAAAAGCAGGGAGGGGTGTTTGTGATCCACAGACTGGCTGCAGTTTGAGCAGACGACCACACCCACTGATGCTAACATCAGAGAGACTCAGGTAGGTCTTAGAATTCCTGGAGCGCAGAACCCCGCACTTATCTGTAATCATGTTATCCTGCTGATATCCTGACAGCGACAGTCGACTCCTGGGTAGGACCAGAACTTTGATGGCCAGCTCTTGTCTCATTACCGGAGTGTCATTATATGTTAATGTTTGTGTGATGTGATACTCTGGTGTTTTTCCTTCGAGTGGCCAATTGGAAATGTACTTTCAATAATTTGTAAGAGACATCAGTAAATGAAGAGATGTAGTCGCTTGATGTTATCCCTGTGTTGATGGTTTGTGTCAAGTGATATCCTCATGACTGGTGCAGACATAACAATTTCCTGAAGGATTGATAAAGAACTAATTTTGTATTTGTATTGAATCTGCTGTTGATGTGTATAATCAGCTTCATAAGTGTTAAATATATCTTCATCTACTTGGACTTAGGAGTAAATCTCTACAAAAGTAATATTCAGTTTATAGTTAGGGTGAGTTCATGGGACAAGAGGGTCGTGGCCTAAAGTGGTTTTTATGTCTGTTGTTAATATGATAAATACCAGGGATTGCTGTTTTAATGATAAATACCATGGATGTTGATTTAATATTGATAAATACAGGATTGTTGTTTAAATATTATAAATACAAGGGATTGTTGTATTCCTACTAAAGCTTGTTATTTATACATACCAGGGAGGTTGGTGCTTTAAGCCTTGTTATATTTAAAAATACCCAGGGATTGTTGTTTTAATATTAGATATTAAATACCAGGGATGTTTGTTTAAATATTATAAATAAAGGGATTTTGTTTCTTCTTACTAAGCTTGTTAATATTTAACATACAGGGATAGTGTTTTCTTACTACAGCCCCAGTTCTACAGCTGGGTTCAAGACTTGGCAAACAGAGGAAGAAATTTAGTTTTCAGATTGAAATGCTTAGATCTTATGATTATTGCTCAGAAGTATTGTGAGCAGGCACTCTAACGTGTCCCACACGTGCCCTACGTGAAAGGTAGCTCGCGTTTCGTCACGTGATAACCGTTCGCCCTGCGTACACACATGTCACGGCCACATGGCGGGCATGCACACTGCACATGCATGTAGCCGAAGGCCGTGTTTAGGACACGTGACAGAAGGCTAATCTACGGCTTACTACGTCGTCAGCCGGCCTCACAACCCAGCAGCCCGGTGTCAATCCTAGCGAGTCGTTCGAAGCATGTGAGCTCACACGGAATGGATAAGATAGGATCCAGCCTCGGTGATAGGAAACTTGATGAACGAGCATGACAACTCCATCTGGAGCGTATTGTTTACCTATATTTCTTCTGCTCACTAAGCTATGATTTGAAAACAATAAACAAGGCGGTGTGGAGACCAGCAAAACACCAACAACAACACAACGGGGCTGTCAACCGATATGACATATTACGCAACATCCATCGTGCGCTGAAGTGAATATAGTATTGTCATATCTTAAAATAATTTGTGATTTTGTACATTTTCTCTCCCGGAAGAGCACATTTGAATTGACTACAAGGTCAGAGGTCATTACAGGATAGCCGACTGGAGAGAATTATCTGAAGCTGAAGATAAGCAAACTACTGTGAGTCTGTGACGACGCAGAAGGCCGTCTGAACTTAACAAAGTCCCACGGAAGACACGAGATGTCCATGGCTTGCACTCGACAACGGAATTTACTCTCTCAATCTCAGCTTAATATTTCGCAGTGAATTCGAGCCGCCTTCTAAGCCAGGGTGACAAAGTCTATTCTTGTTGTGGACCTGGTCTTAAAATCTCAACTAGGCAGTTGACTACCAGTGATCAGAAGGACAATAAATAGTACAATAATGGCCTTCACTTAACCTAATTTATTATCCAAAGGAAGTCTGTTGTATCCGCTCACAATAAACTTTAAAAACCTCCTTTTTTTTTTTTTTGAAAGCATACCTCCCGGATGCTCTCATAACACCCCACCCCACACGTTATTGTTTGTTTGTTTTACTACTTAAATTTTGTGTTGTTAGAAAATGTTTATTACGCACCATTTCCTAGCGTTTGACTTAATAAAAAAATAAATCAATAAAATTAACCTAGCTGATCGTCCTCAAAAATTGAAAAAACAATGCACTTCGCATGTCCTCCTTCACACCCTGACCGGTCCAAGTCCGTCCCGCGTGCCGTAGTCCGTCCTCGCAGCTGGCAACAGAACTTCCCAATGGTGGTAACAGTGCGAAAAAAATAAAAAAACCAATAAAAACTACAAAATAACACAGCTATTATTATTGACTGCTCGTCTTCAGAGCTTGTATCAATGTCCACAGCCATTAACACTGGGGTAACTCCGTTTCCTAGATGTGAACAGCAAAGGCAATTATCTTTGCGCATTTCTAAGATTTTAAGCAATGAACTAATCTTTCATATTATCCAACGGTCCCGACAAAATACCTGCAAGAGCTGTGAGCTTTTTTGTTTGAATGAGGTGTGTATCAAAATACTTGAGAGGTTTGCATTCAACACATCCACAACATTCCATACGTAGCTTCCTTACAAGAGGCGACAAGCTCCAGCAGGCAAGCCCCAGGCCTGTCAATGCCAGTGGAAATAAATCTTGTCTATCATGAAAGAAACATAAACAGTCGATAAGATGATGGATCAGACCAGCATGCTAGCACCTATTTGATTTGAAAATATAATCGTAATTCGTGGACTGTTGTCAACCGCAACGCCGCTGGAGTCGGACCTGGTGTGGGAAGAAGCTGGATTCGACCTCAAGTCACTGTCAGGACACCGGGACAAAAGCTTGCAAATGGGATAGAAATATGAAGCACACACAGATTCCTCACCAGCGAGCACCACAACACACAAACACAAGGAAGACACATGCACCTCACAACCACCTCAACACCCACATTTTATCTTACATACTACAACTCGGGTGCAAGCCCAAGTCGTTAAAAAAGTCCACCCCTGCATACAGACCACCGCAAACGAGCACTCCAAGATGAATATCATCCACAGCGATAATCATGGCTCTCGTCAACGGAAACTGATTTATTTTTGTTTACAAAAAGTGTGTTGTTGGTAGGTTCGCTCCTCTTATTCCCCTGGCTCATAACAGATGTAAACTAGAAATGGTGCCACGCTCTGATTCAAAGCTTGTTTCTGTCATTCAGCCCGTATTGTCGTCAACAAGGAATCTCTAAAAAAAAAACTATTTTCTCCACTCCTCTCCAACACACGACTCCCCACGGACGCCCCCTGAGACACGAACATTTCACGATGAGGTCTGCCGAAAGTGAATGATCCACTGCTGAACTGGTTCTTCTTCGCCGACCTAAAAGGCAGCCTGCCTGGGGCAAGGCGGAGACTACGAGTTTCGGAGATGCTAAAAAAACAGTTCTACCTGTGAGCCAAAAGAAGAGACCAAAATCTTCTCTCCTCAGTCATCCTGTGCTACAATATCTCACAATTCAGGCTGGAACCGTTCATTGTTTAGAGGTCCAGCAAGTGCCCCAGGTAGATAAGCCGCTCTGCCACACCACATGGTTAAAGAGGCCAGAGACCGTTGCATTGAATGAAGTCGAAGACATGCGCAGTTTATTACCAGTATGATCGGCTAAAAAATTCTGCGTAGGTTACTATATCCTCCGGATAGTATTTTGACAACAAACAACTTGGGAACACAAAAATACAACCCCGAATTCTTAACACCATCTATAAATAATTTAACTGCGGGTTAATCGGGTATGACTGACTGGTCATGCTCGCAACAGGTAGAACCCGGAGCGAGAGGCAAAGTGCAGTGTCTCTACCCCACCTGATTAAAAAAAAAAAAAAAAAATATAAAATCCAAGAAACTCCTTCGAACTCGTTATCCTTAAATAAAATGATTATAAAGCTCCACAATAACCGTGCGAAACCTTTATCTCTCTCTCCTCCATAACTGGAGATCTCGGTTCCGTCTCGTCTGCCACACACTAAGTCCATTGCACTCCACACTTATTTGTTGTCTTTGTCCTTCTCCTCTACTTTAATACTCCAGCCGCATTGTTCATTAAACTGTAACTTAAAGTGTCAGTTCTTTATCGCTTTTAATATTATTCTCTATTTCTCTTTTCATCCAAAGATTTGAAAAAGAAAATAAATTCTGCAAGAAGAATGATAAATTTTAAATGAGCTCGGTACCTGGCGGACCAACACTTATTTCCAAGCAAATTTTATTGAAAGACCCGTCCCCGCAGTTAGTTAAGCGCAACTCGTTCCTCCCCTTTCTCCGACTCTTGTCTCCTGTTGGACCATTGAAAAACAAGTATTTACAAAACTAAACACGCGATTCGGGTTTCTGATGGGATAAACTTACACATTACACAATAAAAAATAAACAAAACAGCCTCTAGACGATCGTGGATCCGTTTTAAAAGGATATCTTAGAGCTTAGAGGAAAAGCCTTTGTCTTAGAAAGTAAAAAAAATCAACTATGAAGTTCAAGCCG